>NC_089522.1:11191263-11193763 GCF_963924715.1 Thunnus thynnus | reverse complement strand
AAAGCAGGGATATCTTGAGTTTCAGTCCTCCTGGGTCAACCTCCAAACACACTGGATGAGGCAATTCCCATGAACTTTTGCTCGATTTTTATGTCCCTCTCTACATTGTCTATTTGTAGGGAAAGTCACTGAAGCCCCAGTGGCCTAATGGATAAGGCACTGGCCTCCTAAGCCAGGGATTGTGGGTTCGAGTCCCATCTGGGGTGACTGACAGCAGAGTGGCGGAAGCGTGCTGGGCCCATAACCCAGAGGTCGATGGATCGAAACCATCCTCTGCTAACAAACTTTCAGTGGTAGCTAGTTGGCTTTAAAGACAAGACAGGACAGTTATATGTCAGAAGCACTCCATAGAATTGGAAGACAGATATCCTGAGTTTCAGTCTGCATGGTTCCCCCTTCAGAAACTTTGGATCTTGCAATTCCCATAAATGTTGAATTATGTGCTACATGTCAGAATAGCTGAAAGGTCAACATGACTGAATTGGCATAATCGACCTAAGGCAGCAATGGTCCCCACAAACTATACCTGTAGACCATATGTAACACTACAGGAATGGTGCTTCACTGAATCACTGCTTTTGTCTTGTTGTCCTCATGTTTTCACTGCTTTGTTGTGACACGTTTGCTCCCTATTTATGTGCCTCTCTAGACTGTCTATGCATAGAGAAAGTCACTGAAGCCCCAGTGGCCTAATGGATAAGGCACTGGCCTCCTAAGCCAGGGATTGTGGGTTCGAGTCCCATCTAGGGTGACTGACAGCAGAGTGGCGCAGCGGAAGCGTGCTGGGCCCATAACCCAGAGGTCGATGGATCGAAACCATCCTCTGCTAACAAACTTTCAGTGGTAGCTAGTTGGCTTTAAAGACAAGACAGGACAGTTATATGTCAGAAGCACTCCATAGAGTTGGAAGACAGATATCCTGAGTTTCAGTCCGCATGGTTCCCCCTTCAGAAACTTTGGATCTTGCAATTCCCATAAATGTTGAATTATGTGCTACATGTCAGAATAGCTGAAAGGTCAACATGACTGAATTGGCATAATTGACCTAAGGCAGGAATGGTCCCCACAAACTATACCTGTAGACCATATGTAACACTACAGGAATGGTGCTTCACTGAATCACTGCTTTTGTCTTGTTGTCCTCATGTTTTCACTGCTTTGTTGTGACACGTTTGCTCCCTATTTATGTGCCTCTCTAGACTGTCTATGCATAGAGAAAGTCACTGAAGCCCCAGTAGCCTAATGGATAAGGCACTGGCCTCCTAAGCCAGGGATTGTGGGTTCGAGTCCCATCTGGGGTGACTGACAGCAGAGTGGCGCAGCGGAAGCGTGCTGGGCCCATAACCCAGAGGTCGATGGATCGAAACCATCCTCTGCTAGCATTGTTTTCCTGGTGGCTAATTGGCCTCAAAGGATGTAGGAAGGGAAGTCCCAGTGGCCTAATGGATAGGGCACTGGCCTCCTAAAGCAGGGATATCTTGAGTTTCAGTCCTCCTGGGTCAACCTCCAAACACACTGGATGAGGCAATTCCCATGAACTTTTGCTCGATTTTTATGTCCCTCTCTACATTGTCTATTTGTAGGGAAAGTCACAGAAGCCCCAGTGGCCTAATGGATAAGGCACTGGCCTCCTAAGCCAGGGATTGTGGGTTCGAGTCCCATCTGGGGTGACTGACAGCAGAGTGGCGCAGCGGAAGCGTGCTGGGCCCATAACCCAGAGGTCGATGGATCGAAACCATCCTCTGCTAACAAACTTTCAGTGGTAGCTAGTTGGCTTTAAAGACAAGACAGGACAGTTATATGTCAGAAGCACTCCATAGAGTTGGAAGACAGATATCCTGAGTTTCAGTCTGCATGGTTCCCCCTTCAGAAACTTTGGATCTTGCAATTCCCATAAATGTTGAATTATGTGCTACATGTCAGAATAGCTGAAAGGTCAACATGACTGAATTGGCATAATCGACCTAAGGAAGCAATGGTCCCCACAAACTATACCTGTAGACCATATGTAACACTACAGGAATGTTGCTTCACTGAATCACTGCTTTTGTCTTGTTGTCCTCATGTTTTCACTGCTTTGTTGTGACATGTTTGCTCCCTATTTATGTGCCTCTCTAGACTGTCTATGCATAGAGAAAGTCACTGAAGCCCCAGTGGCCTAATGGATAAGGCACTGGCCTCCTAAGCCAGGGATTGTGGGTTCGAGTCCCATCTGGGGTGACTGACAGCAGAGTGGCGCAGCGGAAGCGTGCTGGGCCCATAACCCAGAGGTCGATGGATCGAAACCATCCTCTGCTAGCATTGTTTTCCTGGTGGCTAATTGGCCTCAAAGGATGTAGGAAGGGAAGTCCCAGTGGCCTAATGGATAGGGCACTGGCCTCCTAAAGCAGGGATATCTTGAGTTTCAGTCCTCCTGGGTCAACCTCCAAACACACTGGATGAGGCAATTCCCATGAACTTTTGCTCGATTTTTATGTCCCTCTCTACATTGTCTATTTGT